>NC_090812.1:67418052-67463614 GCF_000390325.3 Nicotiana tomentosiformis
TTTTGATTTGAACCTTGATGTTTGCCGAGGGTAGCCTTTAGAACCGGTTTATAAATTTTGAAGGCCTTATTTTTTGTTACGGGTCTCGGACGTTTCTGTCACACCCCTTTTCTACCCCAAAAAGATATATGTGTTTTATGGATTATTGTGGGGTTAAAGAGTTTTTTCAATTAAAAAGATATTGTTGAAATAGGAATTATTTTATTTACAGAGTCGCAACTTAGAATTTGATTTTTGGGTGTTCCAGGTCACCTTTTATTTTGAATCCATAATCAAAGGAAGATTTGACTCTATTTTTATTGATTTGCAAAAATAAGAGACTAGGTAAGGAATTCTGTTGACTGGAGAGAAGGTATAAGGTATTCCCCGAGTCCCGTGGTTCTAGCACGGTCATTTTATTGACTACAACTTGGCTTGAATTAATTTTGGATAAACTGCGATTTATTTGATTTTCATGTTTTGCCTATGTCTTATTTTTATTGTTGATAACTTTATTAACCTTCAAACTAGGACGAGTATCCCCAACCCTAGCTTACACTAACCAAGACGAGTATCCCTGATCTTAGTTCGTGTATCGCACCTAAAATTGGAGCCTACTCGGAGTTAATTAAATAACAAACTTTTAATTATTTGGGAAAAATTGGTACAAGGCACGTCTTCACGACCTTGACATTTTATTTATGTCTTTATTCCGAAGCGAGTTTTTCAGACATCGATTAAGACAAAATTACTTATTTTTGTTAATTCTTTTATTGAGATTATCCAACTCTAACAGATTTTGATTCTCAACTACTTGACCCGATGAGGTCATCCTTTTAGTCACACTTTATGAACAACGCATGTAGACAAACTCATATATTTATTAAACTATTTTAATTGAAACAAACAAATTAAGAGCAACAAATATTTAAAAATACTTGCAAACAAATAGCTAGCTATACCAATCACCTCGAACGGAAACTTCACTGACTCGACTCGGTTTGGACGAAGGTTTCAAGTGTTAAAGGGGGTAGTCTAATTGTGAAATTTCAGCTAATTTTAATGGTATTTTTCAGCTGGATTTGGAGCTATTTTTATGTTGTTTTTGGAGTCATTCTTTGTTGTTTTTTAGGCTGTTTTCTTGCTGGTTTTCATGGCCTTTTATGGCTGATTTTTGCAGCAACTATATAGAGGGTTTTTGTTGGTCTTTGGAGAGGAAATGAAGATCCCCTTTTGTGAGTGTCCGTGTGTGATTGTGGAGGGATAAGGAGTGGGGAACATGAGTGGGGGGACTAAGAGTGAGGGACAAGGAGTGGTGGACATGAGTGGGAAAGTAGAATGGGGACACACGTGCGGAAAAATGAGAGCAAAAATGATGGAGTGGGAAGTGAGGTATTGGTGAGAACAGTGGGAAAAAATTCAAGCATGGTCAAAAATTAGGTGCTCACAGCATGCCCCTCTTTGCTTGGAAAAATGAAGAGTTTTCAGGCAAAGAAAAGATGAGCGATATGACTAAATTTTGGTCATACCATTATTCAAAAGGGAAGAGATAAGAGAAAAGAGTGCAACCGAGTCTTGGCTTAGACGGCCTACATATCCCGGATTATAAAGGAATACTCTCGTGTGTATTTAAATAAGAGTGATGGAATGATGAGTTGGAGAGTCGAGTGAGGTTCCGTCGAGGCTCCGGTCTGTGGTCCTATTATTACATCAAAATCAAAAGAAACTAAACAAAGCTATCAACTATGAGTTACAAGATTCCTATTTATAAGTGTTCTGAAACTTGATCTTGTGTCTTGAATGGAGAATCATGCTGACTTTTGATTTGAACCTTGATGCTTGCTAGCTGCAAGTGCTAGTTTATTCTTCTACGGCTTCTTCTGATAAGAAACAGGAAATGCAATGCTCGTGATTTCAGTAATGTTTTGAGCAGTTCACATCTTTTCATTCACTTCTTCATTTTTGATTCACTTCTTTTTTCTTTTCTTTTCTTTATTCTGGATTGAGATTTCTTCTTTTTGTCATCTCGAACCCTGTGCCTCTAGGTAAAACCTGCTCAAACACCAAAACAAACAAACGAACAGAATTTTTTTGCCCCAATTTTCACTAGGAAAATTGTGTGAGTTATTGTAATAAAATTCTAAACTACTTATTTATTAAAAGCATTAAAGTATCGGGAATGATGTACCCTTCTTGTCAAAATGATATCTCAACTAAGGATTGGTGTAATTTATATTGGAGAAATGCGACTAAGGAATGATGTAACTTATATTAATAAAAATATTAGGGAGTGGTCTACCCTACATTTAAATACAAATCAACTAAGGAGTGGTGTACCTAATATTACTAAAAGGAAATGTAACCAGAGATAGGCACCCTATATTACTGAAAAGGAAATGTAATCAGGGGTTGGCGCCCTGTATTACTGAAAAGAAAATATAACCAGGGATTGGCGCCCTGCATTACTGAAAAGAAAATATAACCAGGGATTGACGCCATGTATTACTGAAAAGGAAATGAAACCAAGGGTTGGCGCCCTGCATTACTGAAAAGGAAATGTAACCAGGGGTTGGTACCCAGTATTACTGAAAAGGAAATGTAACTAGGGATTGGCATCCTGTATTACTGAAAAGGAAATGTAACCAGGGGTTGACGCCCTGTATTACTGAAAAGGAAATGAAATTAGGGGTTGGCGCCCTGTATTACTGAAAAGGAAATGTAACCAGGGGTTGGTGCCCTGTATTACTGAAAAGGAAATATAACTAGGGGTTGGCGCCCTGTATTACTGAAAAGGAAATGTAACCAGGGGTTGGCACCCTGTATTACTAATATGAGCTAAATCCCCATAGGCGAAAAAGGTTCTACTTAGGTTATGCAACGTAAAACAACTTGAGCGAAGAGTACTTCTACCCGGATATATGAGTTGTATTCCCCTAGGCGAAAAGTTTCTACCTAGGTTAAGCTACAAAAAAATAACCTGAGCGAAGAGTACTTCTACCCGGATATATGAACTGGATTCCCCTAGGTGAAAATGTAGTACCTCGATTAAGCTATGAAAAGCAAGCCTGGGCAAAGAGTACTTCTACCTGGAAATATGAGTTGGATCGCCCTAGGCGAAAAGGTTCTACCTGGGTTAAGCTACGTAAAATATCCTGAGTGAAGAATACTTCTACCCGAAACTATGAGCTGGATCCCCCTAGGCGAAAAGGCTTTACCTGGGTTAAGCTACGTAAAACATCCTGAGCGAAGAGTACTTCTACCCGGAACTATGAGCTGGATCCCCCTAGGCGAAAAGGTTCTACCTGGGTTAAGCTACGTAAAGCATCCTGAGCGAAGAGTACTTCTACCCGGAACTATGAGCTGGATCCCCCTAGGCAAAAAAGGCTCTACATGGGTTAAGCTACGTAAAACATCCTAAGCGAAGAGAACTTCTTCCCGGAACTATGAGCTGGATCCCCCTAGGAGAAACGGTTCTACCTGGGTTAAGATACGTAAAACATCCTTAGCGAAGAGTACTTCTACCCAGAACTATGAGCTGGATCTCCCTCGGCAAAAACGCTCAACCTAGGTTAAGCTATGTAAAATATCCTGAGCGAAGAGTACTTCTACTCGGAACTATGAGCTGGATCCCCATAGGCGAAAAGGTTCTACCTGAGTTAAGCTACGTAAAACGTCATGAGCGAAGAGTACTTCTACCCAGAACTATAAGCTGGATCCCCCTAGGCAAAAAGATTCTACCTGGGTTAAGCTACGTAAAACATCCTGAGCGAAGAGTACTTCTACCCGAAACTATGAGCTAGATACCCCTAAGCAAAAATCTTCTACCTGGGTTAAGCTATAAAAAGCAAGCCTGGGCGAAGAGTACTTCTACCCAGAAATATGAGCTGGATCCCTCTAGGCAAAAAGGTTCTACCTGGGTTAAGCTACGAAAAGCAACCTGAGCGAATAATACTTCTACCCGAAATTATGAGCTAGATCCCCATAGGCGAAAAGGTCTTACCTGGGTTAAGCTATGAAAATAATCTGCAATAGTGATGCATGCTGAAAATAAAAGAAAATGGAGATTTTGCGAAAGTTACCTTTGGTGACATTCGTCCTTTAAGAATCGCCATTCTGCACTGCTTTGTTCCTACTTCAAAACAAAAACAAATTGTGAGTTTTAAAAGTGGTGGTCGGTTTGTGGCCTTGATGTCTTTGGCAGCTTGGCTTTGTGCCCATCTTCTTTTGATGATGATTTGTTCCTGCCACTAGATGTTTTCTAAATACTACTTGCATTTCTTGCCCCAAAGAGCCTTTGACTTTTTAAACTTTTACATGACGGTTGATCGCGCGGGACTTAACCTTTTTAACTTTATTTTGCCTTTGTGGAATTTTTAACTTTCGACTTCTTTCCTCCAAAACTTTCAATTTTAAAGCATTAGGGAACCTTTGGCTTTTCAAACTTTGCCAAAACGGTTAGCCACTTGGGACCTTTTCAACTTCATTTTTCCCTTGTAGGCACTTTCAATTTGATTTCCTCCTTTCGGGAGTTTTTGATTTCAAAGCATCAGCCACCATGGCCAGTCGGGGTTGACTTGATGCCCCTGTCGAGGCTGGGTGCCTCTTGAATATTAGTTTATATCAAACAAAAGCCCTATAAATCAGTCTTGCCATCGCTTCTTCGGCTTAGTTTTGGGACAGAGTTAGACCGAAAGGGATTCAAAGAACAACAAACAATGGAATGGACAATGAATTTAAACAAGAGGTATCCCTTTCGGGGAAAGGAAAAGACTTATCTGGAGTACATGCGGACTTCAATGAACATGATATACCTTTTGGAGTGGATGACTAATCTGTGTAAACCGTCCGAATCTCAGAAAATCATCACAACTTTTGCCTCAAAACCGAGAAACCTTGCCTAGGGCTGTGTCGATGCCAATGGCTGTGAAGATCCTCTTTTCGATCAGTAGTACCCTTTGCGGGTTTCCAACAACTTACCTTTCTCATTTCTCTTTTTTCTCTGCTCGTCATAGCCCTATGGTGCCCGTGAAGATTTTCACCAATAAGATTCTCTCATTTTATTTCTTTCATTTTGGTTGCATCTAATCCAAGTTACTGTATCTTCCAATTTTGAACATTCTCGTTGATTGATCGGAAGGACTTGAAAATGATTTGGGGTAAAAAGGATTTGGATTGAATTACAACTTTGGAACCTTCCAGGCGATACCGTCGCCGAAACATTATAATTTCTGCCCAGTTACAAATTTTGGGGGAATGTGGATTTTTGTTTTGGTGTGACTGAACCCCAGAGAGAGACTTCCTATGTATCATTTCGGAATCAAGTCAAACGTAGTTCAATTAACATGAACTTGTTTAGATTTTTGTTTTGTTTTTTTTTTTTCTTCTTCTTTTTTTCTTTTCTTATTTTTTTTGTTTGTTTGTTTTGTTTTCAGGTTCCAAAGAGGGTAATTAAAGAAAGGTAACTGATGTCGCCCAAATTCACACCACTGATTGGGATTGTGAAGCGGTCGATGCAATTATAATTACCCAACTTTGAGTCGGGGTCGATTCCTCAGAGAGCTTATATTGGGTTAGGTATATACTTAAACTAGGTGTATGACATGCCTAAAATGCACTTCCACATGCTTGGTTGTTTCTTTCTACTTCTAAAATTTATGCTATTGTTTGTAGATGTAAAGCTATAGAACGATATTTTTGGTGTTGTTGTTTTTTAAGTTTATAAAAGATCTAGGGTTGTGACTTCCACCTAGGTGGTTACCTAACGGGTTGTGGGCTTTAGGGAATGTTTCATTGGTCGGGGTATAATATAGCAATCAACAAGCGATTACCCACTCGATACCTCTCGGTAGTTAGAGTGGTTTTGCTCAATTTGGCTTTCGGAAGTCCAAATGTGTACTTCACAAAACCGTTGATATATGCTCAAGTCGGGTCTTACTATCTCTAGATTCAACCCTTTTATTGGGGCTATCAATTTCTTGAGTTCACCCTAATTTCTTATTAGCCAAGTTTTCTTAGACTTAGTCTCTCTTTCTCAAGTAGAGAATAAGTCAATTAGGCATGAATCAATGTTTGCAACCATTAATTTCTAAATTCAAGCAAGAACTGGGCTAAATATCATACACCCAACCTTAAATAAGCCCTAAATCAAATACCCATTAGGTACCCACACTAGGGTTGGGTCACAACCCTAGCAAGAGATTTAGCTACTCACAGGCAAAAATGAAGAAACTAAGGAAGAAAATAAGATTAAACTCATAATAGATGATAAAGGGATGAAAATCCAATGTTAAAATGATAAACTAATATAATATTTCCCAAAGCAGTAAAGGAAAAACGACTATCTACTTTCTGGAGTTCAAAACATAACCTAAATTTGACAAAAAGAACTATTTATACCCAGCTGAAATTATCGGAAATAATTTCCCCTGCGGAGGTTCTGTGGTCGCACAATTCTGTGTGTGGTCCGCACTTTGAAGCTGGGATTGACATGATAGACTTTTGCGGCCGCACAATTCTAGGTTGCGGCCGCACATCTTCAGATTCTGTGGACCGCACATTTCTGAGTGTGGCCGCACTCTTGAATTTGAGCTTGACATGAGGGACTTCTGCGGACCGCACATTTCTGAGTGCAGCCGCACTCTTGAATTCTGCGGCCACACAATAATAGTGCGGTCCGCACTTCTTCATGGACTGAGGACTCCATCTCTCTGAACTTCATCTTCTGCGGCCGCACAATAATTGTGCGGTCCGCACTTTGCAACGGAATTCTGTCAGAGGTCCTTCATAGTCCGCGGCCGCACTCAATATTGTGCGGTACGCACTTTGCTCTTTTTGCTTGGTTTTAGTTGTCCAAAAATACTCCTTCTTGAGTTGAATTTTATCGTTTTCGCTCTTTTTCCAATACTCCTGCAAGTAAGCACATTTTATCAGTTTTCGGGAATACCTTTAAGCATTTTTGCGCGAAAACTAAAGTAAAATAGTGCAAATAAGTAGTCAAAATCCCTACTTATCAACTCCCCCAAACTTAAGCTTTTGCTTGTCCTCAAGCAAATATGGTAATTCCCACCTCCACAAGAAAAGAGCTATTTCAGCTGGCCTAAGTTGCATCAAACACACTTCAATTGGGACCAACAATTACCCACACACTCATGAATTATCAACAAGGCTATGTTTTTAATGTTAAAGCACAAATAGCTCTAATGTGACACTTGAGCATCAAGAGTTGACTTTACTCATCAAGGAAGTTCATACTTTCATGTAGATCACTGTGGATCCCAAACTCCTCCTCCTATACTCTCTGTAAGCTCATCTCACTCAATAATGCGGCACTCAATTCAATGATTAGTGAAAGGTTCGCTCATCACTCTCAAAAGAATGTCACAAGTACGGCTCTAAGTACCATATGCTTGCTCCTCATGTAGATCACCACTAATATAAGCTTACTCGTCTTGAAATCATGTAGGGCGTTTTCAGCATGTAATGAAGGCTTTTGGACTAAGGAGGGAAATGTTGGGATAGAACAGGTTCATCTTCCCTTTAGCACTCCATTTTCTCTTTTTGGCTCATACTTTGCCAATTCTGAGTCATTTTCTTTTTTCTTAGGGGACCTAGAGAGACTTGACATCACTCTTTCTTGATCATGATAATCATATTCTCCTTCTTTGTTTTCTCCATGCTTTACACTTTTGCTTTCTTTTGAATCCTTTCAACCCTTCAAATTATTCACTTTCTTTTTTGTGTATTTCTTTTGTTCTTTATTTCTTTCTTTTTCTTTGCCTTTCCTTTTCTTCATTTCTTTTCTCTTCTTGTGCCTTGATACCACTTTCAAACTCTTCATATCTCCCCCAATCTTATGCTTTCACCATTTGTTTCTCATGAGTGCTAAGGAAAGCTCGGGTGCCAAGAGAGGGTCACTATAAAATGGGTAAAGGCTTGTAACATGGTTATCGAATGAAAAAGGCTTTAGGCTCAAAATGGTTGACTAAGGATAACATTATTGGTGGGGCATGGGAGGTTTCAAAACAGATGAAGGAGAGCCTACAATCACTTCTCAAGCCAAGCAAACTTAGAATTTAGCCTAGAAACACATTCGGGGCAAGTTCTAGACTATTCGCACGGGTACTTGGACTTGTAACAAAATATCTCACCTCTCACATAACCAGATTGTTAAAGAGGATAGAGTCAAGTGCCCACAACAACCGTATTCAAGATTGAAGATCGCTAATGGTTCAACTAAACCACCCGATGATTGCCTAAGTCAACACAAGAGACACAAGGTCACTAACTAGAGCCATTTCTTTCCAAAAGCTTGTTTTTAACCATAAGCGTGTAGTTAAGTATGTTGGTACCAAGCGAAACATGCTTGACCCTTTTTTTTATTCATTAACACTACTGTTTCTGCCTAAACATCAAAAACGGACTCAATCCCTTAAGCCATCTATCGTTGGGAAGAGCCACCTGGTTCATACAAAATCCACCTTTGGAAAGAACCGTGGCATTAAGAAAACCAAAGGCTCATTGCTCACTTAAACATAAAAAGAAGCTATTAACATAAATAAGAAGCTAGACTACTAAGAAAACAAAATAAAGAAGCTATGAAATAAGCTACGGAAAGAATATATACATCATGAAAGAGAAAATAAATATAAAAGAAAAATAGTATTAAAGTTATTACAGGCCAATGTCATCAAATCAAACCAACCAAAATAGACCACCCCCCTGAATAAAAAAAAAGCATTGTCCCCAATGCTTAGCAAAATCAAAATAAGAGAGGGTAGAGAGTAAAGAAAACTCCCTATGTGGTCTCAGGGTGCATGGCAGCATTACCACCCTCGGTCTCCTCTAACTGGATCTCATCATCCTCTGCTCGGGGAACAACGGGGTTGGTCAACATCTGAAACACCTCCTCGGCAGTATGGGCAGCAAGGCCTGGCTCGTCAGACTGGCCAGCTGGTGCCTCTGCTGATGGTGCTGCTAGGTCTGCTAGTACTAATGGATCTGTATCTATCAATAGATCAAATGCTAAATCACCAGCTGCTGCAATCTTTGTCACCTCATTTCTCAATCTCTCCACTTATTTCTTCGAGGTGGCCTGGGATTTCCTCATCTTCTTCACTTGTTTTCCCAACTCCTCAATAGCTCCCCCATATGCCACCAGTGTATCCATAATGGTCTTCTGGTTTTCCAGGATCTTCTTCAATGTTTCCTCCACTTACGGAGGAACCTGTGGTGCTGCTAGTGTAGAAGACTATGTTGCAACAACACTAGATATGTCAGACAACTTTGAAGTAGTTGTCTACATCTAGTTGTTGAGACTCGCCAATGTCTGGGAGACTCACTGTGCATTGAGTGGATATGTGGATGAGGCAGGCACTGGTACTGATGCTGATGGTCTAAAAGATAAAGGTGGTGGCATGTCAGCTGTCTCGGTAGAAGGACCGGCTGCTGTAGAAGGCATAAGAGTTGTAGAAGGCTCAGCAGCTAACTCTGTAACCACCACTGATGGCTCATTAGACTGACCAACGGTGGTAGTTGCCTTACCCTTGAACTTTGGGTTTTCCGGACCTTGAAAGGAGTACCATGAGAAGGGCTTTTTGGCTCGCACTTTTGTATCAAAACTCCTCGGCTCCACCTTTACATGTGTGAAATATTCTGTGAGGGTGTTGGGATATGGGTAGGAGCTTTCACCTTTTCGGACAACCACTAACATGTTGGCCAACGTGATGGCACCCACATTGATTGGGTACTCGTCCATAATAGATGCCACCAAAACTACTCGGGGGATTAGAAGATTGTTCTCATTCCGGCTTGGGTCAATACGACTGCACACAAAAGTTTGCTACACTTTTGCTTCAAAATTGAGGGTGGCCCGTGCAATAGGAATCCCTGCTGTGATCCACGGTGGTGATGGTCCTGGAGGAGCCAAAATCTCTGCTAGCCAAGTGTGAGCTGCATCACCCATAGCAAGCTTCTCCAAGTACTGGATTGCCTCTACCTCCTCGAATCCCAGGTAAGTGTTCAAAGTGCTTGGGTCGAATCTGACTTTCAAATTTCTCACTTTGGTCACTTTGGTACCCTTCTTGATGTTTTCCATATTGGCATAAAACTCCCGTACCAAGTGCTCTTTGGCATCCATAACACCCTAGGTGAACCACATCTACCCCTTGCGCTCCCTAAACTGCTTAAGGACATTTGGATTGTATTTATCCAAATCATTCAGCAAGAATTGTCGCTCAAGTGTGAGCGATCTCTGGGGCCACCACTCTCTAAACCTTGTGAAGGTAGTCAAACTCACGAACATATCCATCATCAGGAACATCATCATCATCTACTGCAACTGGTGCAGAAGGAGTGTGTGTAGAGGAGGGCTCTGAACCCTGGCTACCGTTATCGAAACCCTCATAAAAACTTGTTGTGGTAGAGGGTTCATTGCGCAGTTGGTATCTCCTAGTGAATTGTGGTGGTTGGGACTGTGCCTCAGGCTGTACCTCCACCGAGCTTGATTCTGAGAGCTCTAGGGCCCTACCTCTCCTAGTGGTCGACTTTTTGGCTATTGCTTTTGATTGCACTCCCAGAGGTTGAGTGCCCTTTCCTCGGCCTCGGGAGGGCTCACCCCTCCCTTTAGATGTATCACCTCTGCCTCATGATCGAACAATTATCTGCAATACGAAGCACATAAGTCAGTTAAAGTTTAGAAGCATGATAACAGTTGCAGGAAATCAGTGTACAAAAGAGAAAATGCACATCGCACAATATTGAGTGTGACCACAGACTGCCTTGTGCGGACTGCACAATTTCAAAGTGCGGTCTCACATGCTGAAGTGCGGACCGCATAATTTTGAGTGCGGCCGCACAAAACCAAGTTCAAACTACTGGTTCTTTGAAGTTCCAAAGTACGGTCGCACACATTTTTCCGCGGACTGCACAATTTTGAGTGCGGTCCGCACTTTTCATGTATCACATTTTGCCTTAACTCAAGATCTGCGGACTGCAAAATTTTATGTGCGGACGCACAATTCAAAAATAAAAGGCATTGACTTAGGTTTTGCAGTTTTTGCACAATTTCAACATGGTATTTGCAAATTAAACATGATGAATGATCTACCCAATCCGCAATGAGCACACATGAAATTACCCACACAATTTCAAGCCACATTAAGAACATTTGACATTTTAGGCCTAAAAATAACTATACTAATTAAGAATAAAAACTAAAAAATTGAAAAATCTAAACATGAATTGAACATACCAGTGATAAAGGATGAATGTAAGAATCTACGCTGATGAAATGAATGTGGAGTGTGAGGTACTTTGTGTGCATTGTGCTTGATTAGGTCTCAAAAGTTCAGAGTGTGTAAAGTTGTGAATAGTGCAATGAGGTCTTATTTATAGGTTGACCAAAGTCGATCAAAATTGAAGTACAGTCCTCGTTGAAATGGAACTTGGCATCCTTCTCCAACACTTTTTCACAAGGGGTTCACCACTTTGGAAAAACCTTGATGAATCGGCGATAGAATGCCGCCTGACCCAAGAAGCTCCTCACTCCCTTCACGGATGTAAGGGGTGGGAGTTTAGAGATCACCTCTATTTTGGCCTAGCCAACCTCAATACCAAGCTTTGAAATTTTGTGGCCGAGGACAATGCCTTCCTCGACCATGAAGTGACATTTCTCCCAATTCAAAACTAAGTTTGTCTCCTCACATCTTTCCAAGACCTTATTCAAGTTGTTCAAGCAATCATCAAAAGCATTTCCGACCACGGAAAATTCATCCATGAAGACCTCAAGAAAATCCTCCGCCATGTCGGTGAAGATGGCCATCATACACTGTTGAAAAGTCACCGGTGCATTGCATAACCCAAATGGCATTCGCGAGAATGCGAAAGTACCATAGCGACAAGTGAATGTAGTCTTCTCTTGGTCCTCCGGATCAATAAGAATTTGATTGTAGCTGGAATATCCATCAAGGAAACACTAGAAAGCTCGACTGGTCAACCTATCAAGCATTTGATCAAGGAATGGAAGTGGGAAATGATCTTTGTTGAGCTTCCGATAGTCCATACACACTCTCTACCCAGTCACTGTTCTTGTGGGTACCAACTCGTTCTTGTCATTTGTGACCACAGTCATGCCCCCGTTCTTTGGGACACATTGCATCGGAGAGGTCCACGAGCTATCGGAAATGGGGTAAACAACCCCTGCATCCAACCATTTTATGATCTCCTTCTTCACCACCTCTTGCATTGCTTCATTTAATCTTCTTTGATGTTCAACGGAGGGTTTGGCATCCTCCTCCAAAATAATCTTGTGCATGCAAAAGGCGGGGCTTATACCCCGAATGTCTGCCAATGTCCATCCTATAGCTTTCTTCCTCTTTTGTAGCACCACTAAAGTAGAGTCTACCTGCACATTAGTGAAACAAGAGGAAAGAATAACCGGTAAAGTAGAACATGGACCAAAGAATTCATACCTGAGATGTAGAGGCAATGGCTTTAACTCCAAAGTGGAAGGCTCCTCGATTGAGGGCTTTGTTGGAGGAGTCTTCCGATTCTCAAGATCTAAGGACAATTTTCGAGGTTCATAAGTGTACGACCTCATTCCTTGCAATGCATTTACACATTCTACATAGCCTTCCTTCTCATCATCATTATGATTAAGCAATACGGCCTCCAAAGTATCATCAACATTCATCACGTCACTAGTATCATCAACAATCACCTCGGTCACTAAGTCCACAAACGAACAAACTTCATTGCTATTCGGTTGCCTCATATATTTGCATACATGAAAAACCACCTTGTCATCGCCCACCCGAAAGGTGAGTTCACCGGCTTCCACATCAACAAGAGCCTTCCCTATAGCAAGGAAAGGTCTAACCAGGATAATAGGTACCTCATAGTCCACTTCGCAATCAAGAATCACAAAGTCCATCGGCAGGATGAACTTATCAACACGAACCAACACATCATCAATAATACCCAATGGTCTCTTCATAGTACGATCCGCTATTTGTAACCTCATAGATCTGGGTCTTGGTTGCCCAATTCCTAAAGTTTTGAACACCGAGTAGGGCATCAAGTTGATACTCGCCCCTACATCATATAGAACTTTGGCAAAGTCGGCACTCCCAATAGTGCAAGGGATTGTGAAAGTGCCGGGATCTTCCAATTTCGGAGCCATTGAGTGCACAATAGCACTCACTTGATGTGTCATCTTGATAGTCTCACAATTCATTGATCTTTTCTTTGTCACCAAATCCTTCATGAACTTTGCATAGCCGAGCATTTGTTCCAACGCCTAAACCAATGACACATTAATGGATAAGCTCTTCATCATGTCAATAAACTTCTTAAATTGGTTCTCTCTATTTTTCTTAGCGAGCCTTTGAGGGTATGGAGTAGGAGGCGTTGGCATTAGTGCCTTGGCCTTTGGTACTACCGGTTCTGGTATGTCAATCACGTGTTCCCTAGATGGGTTCACTTCTTCTTGAGTCTCCTCCATATTTTCATCAACATCAATTCTCACTTCTTCATTAGCTTGAACCACATTTCTTGGAATTTCATCTTCTTGAATCACTACATCATCATCTACAATTCTTCTTTGGTTTGAGGTTGTTGCCTCCCTACCTTTTCCACTCCTTCTGGATACAGCCATGGCATGTCCCATGTTGTTCCCACCCTTCGGGTTCACCACCGTGTCACTAGGTAGTGCCCCCTTAGGAAGAGTGTTTAAAGTTTGCGAGATTTTCCCTAATTGAACCTCCAAATTATGGATTAAAGTGTTGTGGGAGGCTAGTTGAGCATCGGAGTCAGCATTTTTCTTCAGTATTTGTTTAAACATATTTTCAATCTGTCCCATCTCATTATTGGAATAGCTAGAACCATGAGACGGATAAAGAGGCGGGTTGCTTGGTTGTTGATACATCGGGGGCCTTTGAAAGCCCGACCCCCGATTCCCTTGGTTATTGTTCCAACCCCCTAGGTTGTTGCCTCCCCAATATCCTTGATTATTGCCACCCCAATTGCCTTAGTTGCTTTGATTATTCCAATTTCCTTGATTATTGTTATTATTTCAATTACCTTGATTGTTGTTACCACCACTCCAATTGCCTTGGTGGTTTTGATTGTTCTAATTTTCTTAATTTCCTTGAGATTGCTATTGTTGTTGATTCGGGCCTTGAGAGTTGTTTCTCTGCCCTTGGCAGTTGTTCACATATTGCACTTCTTCCTCTTGCTCATTGTATGATTCATCTTGGTCAAACCCACTATCATCTTGCACAAATGGTTCCACACGGTTTTGCACTTGTTGACCCTTTTGCCTTCGCTTGTTCACCATCATGTTGACACCTTCCATTGCATTTACTTGCTTAGGACCTTGAACTTGTTGAAGTTGAGATTTGGCTAATTGATTCATTATTCTAGTCAACTCGGCAATTGTTGGCCCATGATTATGCAATTCTTTGTGTAGGTGAATCATATTTGGATCACCTTGAGGAACATTAGCTCTACTTTGCCATGTCGATGAAGTATCCGCCATTACATCTAAAGTCTCACAAGCTTCGGCATATGGTGTTGTCATGAAATTTCCACCGGCAAGTTGTTTGACCACTATTGATTGTTAGTATTAATCCCCCTATAGAGGGTTTGTTGAACCATAGCCTCAGTCATATCATTATTCGGGCACTCTTTCACCATAGTACGGTACCTCTCCCAAATCTCGTGCAAAGGCTCTTTGGGTTCTTGCTTTAATGCTATAATCTCGTCTCGAAGAGTAGCCAAATTCCCGGGAGAAAAGAACTTGGCAATGAATATTTTCGCCAATTCATCCCATTTATGGATAGAATGGTTTGGCAATCTTTCTACCCAATCCAAGGCTTTCCACCATAGAGAGAAGGGAAATAGCCTCAACCTTAGAGCATCCTCGGAGACGTTGGTCTGTTTACTCCCCCAACAAGTGTCCACAAACCCCTTCAAGTATTTGTATGCATTTTGACTCGGAGCCCCGGTGAAGAATCCTCGTTGCTCTAGTAATGTGAGCATAACATTGGTGATTTGGAAGTTGACCGCCCTAATGCGGGGCGGGACTATGGCACTTACGTATCCTTCGTTTGGCAACACCCGGTGTGGAGCCGCTCTTGGTGGAGGTGGGGGAGGGACGAAAATATTGTCATGAGGCGGTCGGCCTCGCCTATTTGCTTGAGATTCAGGAGGAACCTCATCACCTTGGTCATCGTCCACTTCCTCCCCGAAAGGCAAGTTTCCGAGAGGATCATTGTTGAGAGCCATTGTTGTACCTACAATCGATTCACAAAAAGGTTAGTAACTCGGAAGGAAAAGAAGACAAGTCACAAACAAAACCAAATATATAGCTAAATCCGTTTTTATGCTCCCCGGCAACGGTGCCAAAAATTGATGTCGCCCAAATTCACACCACTGATTGGGATTGTGAAGCAATCGATACAATTATAATTACCCAACTTTGAGTCAGGGCTGATTCCTCAGAGAGCTTATATTGGGTTAGGTATATACTTAGAATAGGTGTATGACGTGCCTAAAATGCACTTCCACGTACTTGGTTGTTTCTTTCTACTTCTAAAATTTATGCTATTGTTTGTAAATGTAAAGCTATAGAACGATATTTTTGGTGTTGTTGTTTTTCAAGTTTATAAAAGATCTAGGGTTGTGACTTCCACCTAGGTGGTTACCTAACGGGTTGTGGGCTTTAGGGTATGTTTCATTGGTCGGGGTGTAATATAGCAATCGACACGCGATTACCCACTCGATACCTCTCAGTAGTTAGAGTGATTTTGCCCAATTTAGCTTTCTCAAGTCCAAATGGGTACTTCACAAAACTGTTGATATATGCTCAAGTCGGGTCTTACTATCTCTAGATTCAACCCTTTTATTGGGGCTATCAATTTCTTGAGTTCACCCTAATTTCTTGTTAGCCAAGTTTTCCTAGACTTAGTCTCTCTTTCTCAAGTAGAGACTATATCAATGTTTGCAACCATTAATTCCTAAATTCAAGCAAGAACTAGGCTAAATATCATACACCCAACCTTAAACAAGACCTAAATCAAATACGCATTAAGTACCCACACTAGGGTTGGATCACAACCCTAGCTAGAGATTTAGCTACTCATAGGCAAAAACGAAGAAACTAAGGAAGAAAATAAGACTAAACTCATAATAGATGATAAAGGGATGAAAATCCAATGTTAAAATGATAAACTAATACAAAGTTTCCCAAATCAGTAAAGGAAAAACGACTATCTACTTTTTGGAGTACAAAACTTAACCTAAATTTGACAAAAAGAACTATATATACCCAGCTGGAATTATTGGACAAAATTTCCCCTGTGGAGGTTCTGCGGCCGCACAATTCTGTGTGCGGTCCGTACTTTGAAGCTGGGATTGACAGGATGAACTTCTGCGGCCACACTCTTGAATTTGAACTTGACATGAGGGACTTCTGCGGACCACACATTTTTTAGTGCAGCCGCACTCTTGAATTCTGCGGCCGCACAATAATAGTGCGGTCCGTACTTCTTCATGGACTCAGGACTCCATCTCTCTGAACCTCATCTTCTGCGGCCGCACAATAATTGTGCGGTCCGCATTTTGCAACGAAATTCTATTATAGGTCCTTCATAGTCTGCGACCGACTCAATATTGTGCGGTCCGCACTTTGCTCGTTTTCCTTGGTTTTAGTCCTTGTCCAAAAATACTCCTTCTTGAGTTGAATTTTATTGTTTTGGCTCTTTTTCCAATGCTCCTGCAAGTAAGCACATTTTATCAATTTTCGGGAATACCTTTAAGTATTTTTGAGCTAAAACTAAAGTAAAAGAGTGCAAATAAGTAGTCAAAATCCCTACTTATCAGTAACCGGCTCAAAAGGGTTAGCAAAAGGGTTAATGATGTTTGGATAGCGAGAATGAAAACTTTCGTCATCCCATTCAGAGAACAATAATGCTACATAGAGGGTCAAACATAGTACCTTTTGACTGCATCCGCGTTGACAGTTGTTTCAAGGACATTTCCTTTGATGTTTCCAGGTACAACACTTTCTTTTGGTAGTAGTCTCGTTACAATGTATGGACCTTTTCAATTTTGAGCCAATTTTCCTTTAGCTTCTTCATGAGATGGGAAGATACGTCTCAGAATAAGTTGTCCTATTTCAAATTTTCTGGGCCGCACTTTCTTGTTGTAGACGCGGGTCATTCTTTGTTGGTACAACTGCCCGTAGAAAATTACGGAAACTCATTCTTCATCAATCAATGTCAATTGTTCCAATCGGTTCTTGACCAATATTTATCCTCAATCTCGGCTTCAACAATTATCCGAAGGAGGGAATCTCAACTTCGTTCCAATTTTCTATTTATTTTCTTAGAAGCCTTGTCTTCAAAACATTCTCTTTCTTGATTCATTATTTTAGGGTCTCACAACGTTTTAGGATCTGGGCATGAAGTTCGCAAGCATGTCATGTCATTAAAATTTGCATTAACAAAACTAAAAAGAGAATAAGAAAAATGACAAGATTAAGAAAACAAACATTCTTGTACAATGAATTATTAATTTCATTTGATATTTTTAAAATTTTTAAAGATAGGAGGGTTTTGCATCAGAAAGTAAGACAATAAAGTAAAACATCTAGATAACACCCTGAAATAACCCAGACACACAAATAATAGCAAGACCGGCTACCGAGACTCCCATCTGATAGAGAACTTTTCAGGTTTGGCGCATGTTTTTAGGTTTCTGTTCTGCCGCGACAATGGCTACCGTGGCTTTAAATGATGGATCATCAATTCATCAAATGCCCTTTTTAGGGTCCAAAAGTCATATGTATCATGCTCCGGAGTGGTATTCACATCTAGCATTAGCTCAGTGCGAGGGGGACTCGGGGTTTGGCCGGTTCGGGGCCACTGGCTGCAGCAGACCTAGCTTGACTAGCTTTTGGAACAAGTTAGAGTATGATTCACCAATAGGAGTGAACTGATTCCTTCTGAGGGGCTCTCTTGGGCAAGGATTATATTGGGGAATATTTAGTTGGGGATTATATAGAGCTTGGTAGGGATGGGCAATTCTGAGAGGTAGAGCTCGGTTTTGTCTATAATGTTGTGGCCGCGTGTAAGGTTGCGCATTCATCACTACATTGTGAGGCAGTGCCACGGCATAAGCAGCATCTTGATGGGGATAATAGTATTGTGGGGCCTTAGAAAGCATATATGATTGGTTGCATGACCTGCGGGCCCACTCGAGCTCGAAACCATCATGGCTCCCTCTTCCCTCCTATTTCTGTTCATCAACACCCCCTCCCCTCAAACCCCCCGAACCATTCTGAACGGTCTGTGATGTGGCCTTAAAGGCAGCATGACTCAAGATTCGGCCTGTTTTTAAACCATTTTCGACCATCTCCCTAATTTTGATAGCCTCTGCGAATGACTTACCCATAGCGGACATCATGTTCTCGAAGTAGTCCGCCTCTTGGGCCTGTAGGATGAAAGTAACCATTTCTGTTCGTCCATTGAAGGCTTTACTCTAGCGGCTTGCTCGCGTCATTTGACAGCATATTCACAGAAACTTTCCGCAATTTTCTTTTTCAAATTGGACAAAGAGTTCTCCTTTTGGATTTTTTCACTTATGCTTTTTTTTTCGCTCTTTGTTTTCTTTGTTATTTTTTGTCACTCTTTTTTTTCACTCGGTATATTTACTAGCTATGATCGAATCCGATGGGGATTTCCTACGTATGACGCCGCACGAATCAGATCATTACGTAGTTCAGGAATACCGGGTTCAAAGTACACAAGCTAGCTCATTTTCTTATAATTTTTTCTTGGGAATTTTTGAAAAGAAGACTTGTTAAAGGAGAAAGAAAATATATATTGTTTTTTGGATTTTGATTGATTTTGTTTTTGAATTTTTGGGAGAAAGACTTCTAAAAAAGAAGAAAAAATATATTTTTGGATTTTGATTTGATTGTTTTTTTCAAATGAGAGACTTCTAAAAAGAAAGAAAATATTTTTTGGGTTTAAAATCTTTTTTTAATTTGGGATTTTCTAATAAAAGACTTCTATAGAAGGAATTAAAAGAAAATATTTTTGAATTTTTAAAAATTGGGGTCTCCAAGAAAGACTTTTCTAAAGAAAGAAGTGGAGGAAAATATTTTTATGGAGTTTTGTTTTTGAAAATTGGGGACCGGAACCGATGAGGTTTGCCTACGTATCTCATACCCGGGGAGAATCAGACTCGCATAGTTCGGTCAAAACTGGGGTAATAATTTTTTTTTTCAATTCCGCTCAACTAATTTTCTAAAGCCAGTCAACAATGCAAGCAAGCCTTCGAAATGATGCAGCAAGAAGCACATAAGTGAACATATTAGTCTCAACAAGGTACTTGTCCTAAAACAGAACTCGGCCCCTGTGCCGAGTGCTGCTAAATCAAATGCACATGATGCAAATAAAGCGAACCTACTAGGGATATCCGACATGAGATTTATTCTTTTAGGATTAAATCCCGGTGGAGATGAGGTGTATCTAGACTCGCCATAAAATGATCGGACAACTCGAGTTGGGAAGGGGTAGCGTACCAAGAGCAATACTTCTCCGGCTTAATTACTGGACCCTCCCCGTTCTTAAACATGGGTGACTAATAATCTTTCGCCGAGAGCTCAGGCCCACCACCTTTATCTCAAAAAGGAATGGGGCGCGTATCCGCGATTCCAAGAGTTATATTCAGAAGACTTAGAGGGGGTGCGTGAGAAGACTATTTATATGTACAGTTCAATAATATCAAAGCGGTAAAAAGTGGACAAGTAGGACATTAGGCCCAAATAAATCACAATATATACAAAATATAATAAAGCCAAATGAAGTTAATGTACAAGCTCGAATTCTTGAATTCCCCAGCGGAGTCGACAGAGCTGTCACATCCCTTTTCTACCCCAAAAAGATATATGTGTTTTATGAATTATTGTGCGGTTAAAGAGTTTTTCCAATTAAAGTGATATTTTTGAAATAGAGATTATTTTATTTACAGAGTCGCCACTTGAAATTTGATTTTTGGGTGTTCCAAGTCATCTTTTATTTTGAATCTCTAATCAAAGGAAGGTTTGACTTTATTTTTATTGGTCTGAAAAAATAAGAGACTCGGTAAGGAATTCTATTGACCGGAGAGAAGGTATAAGGCATTCCCCGAGTCTTGTGGTTCTAGCACAGTCGCTTTATTGGCTACAATTTGGCTTAAATTAATTTTGGATAAACTGTGGTTTATTTGATTTTCATGTTTTGCCTATGTCTTATTTGTATTGTTGATAATTTTATTAACCTTCAAACTAGGACGAGTATCCCCAACCCTAGCTTACACTAACCAAGACGAGTATCCCCGACCTTAGCTCGTGTATCGCACCTAAAATTGGAGCATACTCGGAGTTAATTAAATAACAAACTTTTAATTATTTGGGAAAAATTGGAACAAGGCGCGTCTTCACAACCTTGCCATTTTATTTATGTCTTTATTCCGAAGCGAGTTTTTCAGACATCGATTAAGACAAAATTATTTATTTTTGTTAATTCTATTATTGAGATTATCCAACTCTAATAGATTTTGATTCTCAACTACTTGACCCGATGAGGTCATCCTTTTAGTCACACTTTATGAACAACGTATGTAGACAAACTCACATATTTATTAAACTATTTTAATTGAAACAAACAAATTAAGAGCAACAAATATTGAAAGAAAACTAAACAAGGAAATAAAAAAAACAAAAAAATAATAAAATATTTAATTAAAGAGAGATAGAAAAAGCAGTAAACGTTTTATGGCCTAATTTCATTAGATCTTGCATTAAGTTTCAATGGCTCATTTTATTACTTAACTAACTGGCCATACTTGTTTAACGTACTACCTTTTCCCCGATATAAACCAAAAACAAAAAAACACGTATCTTGAGAGCTAAACTAAGAAAGAAGAAAAATAAAATAAAATTGTACTACGTTCATCCCAAGTAAAACATACAAATATCAATCACAAACACTCGAGCATTATTATAAAGTTTACGCCATTCATTCAAGAAACAAATAAAAAATATATATGAGTCAAATGTGACAATCTAGTAGCTTAAACATTCACCAAACCAACAAGAATACTCTTTAAAAAATAAAACAGAAGTGAGAAAATGGACCTTAATAAATCAGCTCCCTTTATCGATTTAATGAGGAGAAAACAAGATTCCAAAGATTACTTGAGACCACGACAAAACTTGCAAACAAATAGCGAGCTCTACCAATCACCTCGAACGAAAACTTCACTGACTCGACTCGGTTTGGACGGAGGTTTCAAGTGTTAAAGGGGGCAGTCTAATAGTGAAATTTCAGCTAATTTTTATGGTATTTTTCAGCTGGGTTTGGAGCTGTTTTTATGTTTTTTTGGGGTCATTCTTTACTGTTTTGGGGGCTGTTTTCTTGCTGGACTTCATGGCCTTTTATGGCTGATTTTTGCAACAACCATATAGAGGGGTTTTGTTGGTCTTTGGGGTGGAGATGAAGCTCCCTCTTTGTTAGTGTACGTGTGTATTTGTGGAGGGATAAGGAGTGGGGGACATGAGTCGGGGGATAAAGAGTGGGGACAAAGAGTGAGGGACATGTATGGGAAAGTAGAGTGGGGACACGCGTGGGGATAATGGGAGCGGGAATGATGGAGTGGGAAGTGAGGTATTTGTGAGATGACTGGGAAAGAATTCAAGCATGGTCAAAAATTAGGTGTTCACAGTCTCCGAGCCATTTTAATATGGCAGTAGCCTTTTTAGTTTGGGTGTTGCCCAATGGGCTTGTTATCCCGAGTTATCCAGGCTTGCCTAAGATAACAGTCCCCGAGTGGGGATGGCCGTAGCCTTTCAGGTTCGGGCACTACCTAGTAGGTCTTGTGCCCCCGGGCTCTGAGAGGCCGGGCCGTCCGAATTTGTCTTGGGACGATAGTCCCCGAGTGAGAGCGGTCCTTTGAACCCGGATAAAGGCATCCCTCGAGCTCGATATCTCTAGGGGATCGAATGTAGGAAATTCCTTAAGATAAAAATATTTTTAAGGGGCAAGATATTTATCTGCAAGGTAGAAACTTCTTTTTATTTCTATGTATAATATATACGATTACACATGCGTACAAGCTTTATGTCAGGACTCGAGCAGTCTATGTGGGCACAGTTCATTCGACCGTTTGGCCCTTACAGTAAGTCCTATCGATCGAGCCGAGACTATTCAGTAGTTGTTTACCGTTCATTGTCCCGAGTTTGTATGATACTTTTCTGGTGATCTCGATAATTTGATAAGGACCTTCCCAGTTTGGCCCCAACTTTCCTTCGTTTGGGTTCCGAGTGCTTATCGTGACCTTCCTTAACACCAAGTCCCCGACATTGAAATGTCGAAGGTTGGATCTTCGATTGTAATACCTCTCGATCCATTGCTTTTGGACGGCTAACCGAACAAGGGCGGCTTCGAGCCTTTCATCCATCAGATCCAGGCTCATATTCATGGCTTCGTCGCTTGACTCCTTGGTTGCATATCGGAACCTGAGACTTCGTTCTCCAACTTCGACCGGTATTAGAGTTTCGATGCCGTAAACCAGCGAAAATGGGGTGGACCCGGTACTGGACTTAGAGGTCGTATGGTATGCCTACAGGATTTCGGGCAAGATTTCCTTCCATTTTCCCTTGGCGTCGACCAACCTATTTTTAAGGTTTAGGAGTATGGTTTTGTTAGTGGACTCTGCCTGTCCATTCCCACTAGGGTGGTAGGGTGTTGATAGGATCATTTTGATCTTATGGTCCTCGAGAAACTTGCTTACTTTGCTACCGACGAACTGTTTCCTATTGTCGCATACGATCTCGGCCGACATTCTGAATCGGCATATGATGTGGTCCCAAATGAAATCGATGACTTCCTTCTCCCTGACTTTCTCATATGCCTAGGCTTCCACTCACATAGAAAAATAAACAGTCATAAAAAATATAAATTGAGCCTTACCGGGTATCCAAGGAAGGGGCAACGATGTCCCCCATTTCATGAACGACCACGGTGACAAAACCGAATGCAGCAGCTCCCCAAGTTGATGAATCATCAGATCATGTATTTGACATTCATCATATTTTCGTACGAACTCCTTCGCGTCCTTTTCCATGTCGATCTAGTAGTAGCCGACTCTGATTATCTCTCGAACCAATGATGCGACACCTGAATGATTTTCGCATATTCCTTCATAAATTTCCCTCAGAACGTACTCGGTATCTCCTGTTCCTAGACATATCACGAGTGGGCCATCGAATGTTCTTCTGAATAGGGTTCGGTCTTCGAACAAGATAAACCGGGCTGCCTTCGTACACAGGGCCCTCGATTCTTTTGGATCCGAGGGCAGTTTTCTGGTCTTCAGATATTCTATATATTTATTTCTCCAATCCCAAGTCAGGCTCTTTGAGTTTATCTCGGCGTGGACTTCTTCCACTACTGATATCATGAGTTGTACGCCCGCCTCGGAGTTGAACTCATCGTCTTCGACCGACGACCCCAAGTTAGCAAGGGCATTGGCCTCCCTATTTTGATCCCGAGGTATGTGTTGTAAAGTCCACTCCTTGAACCGGTGTAATGTTACCTGCAACTTATCCAGGTACCTTTGCATTCGTTCCTATCTGATTTCGAACGTCCCATTAACTTGGTTTATCACAAGGATGGAGTCGCACTTAGCTTCGATTACCTCCGTCCCCAAGCTTTTGGCTAGTTCGAGACTTGAAATCATGGCCTGATATTCAGCCTCGTTGTTAGTCAATTTTATAGTCCTAATAGATTGTCTAACTGCATTGCGTTTTGGTGGCTTCAATAAGATGCCAAGCCCGGACCCTTTTGCGTTCGAGGCGCCATCCGTAAAGAGGGTCCAGATCCCCGAAAAAGTCTCCGGTTTCAACAATAACTCTCTTTCGACCTCAGGTATCACGGCTGGCGTAAAGTCGACTACAAAGTCTACTAAAATTTGAGACTTAATCGCGGTCCGGGGCCGATATTCAATATCGTACCCGCTAATCTCCACGGCCCATTTGGCCAACCGTCCCGAGAGCTCGGGTTTATGCATTACATTCCTCAATGGTTAAGTAGTCACAACACATATGGGGTGACATTGAAAATACGATTTCAGCTTCCTGCAGGCGCTTAGCAAAGCGAGCGCAATTTTTTCTAGCTGAAGGTATCTAGTTTCGGCCTCGCCTAAAGTCCTGCTAACATAGTAAATTGAAAATTGCGTACTTTTATCTTCCCGGACTAGGACTCCGCTTACTGCTATCTCCGATACTGCCAGGTATAAGTATAGCTGCTCGCCTGTCTTCGGCGTGTGGAGTAGCGGCGGGCTCGATAGATATCGCTTGAGCTCCTCCAAGGCCTGTTGGCACTCCGGGGTCCACGGAAAGTTATTCTTCTTTTTAAACAGTGAGAAGAACCGGTGGCTCTTGTCGGAAGACCTCGAGTTGAATCACCCCAGGACTGCTATATGTCCGGTTAATCTTTGTACGGCATTCATGTTGTCCACAATAGTGATATCTTTTATGTCTTTGATCTTATTGGGGTTGATCTTGATTCACCGGTTGGAAACCATGAATCCGAGGAATTTACCGGACCCGACTCCAAATGCACACTTCTCTGAATTTAGTTTTATATTGTATTTCTTCAATATGCCGGAGGTTTCCTGCAAATGTTTCAAATGGTCCTCTCATCGCAGGAACTTAACCAACATATCATCAATGTAAACCTCCATTGATTTTCGTATTTGTTCCTCGAACAACCGGTTTACTAGGCGTTGGTAGGTGGCGCCGGTATTTTTTAGTCCGAAGTGATGAAGGAGGTTTTTTCCATTAACACATACTAAAATGTACAGGCTTCACCTATAGTCCTATATATATGCATGCATGCATTCATAGCTTAATCCGACACCTCGAGCAAACACAATATCAAGTGTTTTAAAGTAGTATATTATTTATCTCCATTCCACCATCCTAGAGTTAAAGCCTAGAGGTAATGAAACATGAAAGGATATCGCACATTTTTCATTTTATTTCTTTTATATTGAAGGGCACGTCATCCATGTAATAAACAAATGTTGGAAAAATGCGGTTTTGCAGCCAATACTTTTCTGGGAGATGCATATCTTCTTTAATTTTTGTCTTAAGTTATTTTTTATTTTTATTTTTGTATATACTCTAATTTTTAGTGTTATTGTGATTGAAACAGCGAACTCGTGGCCATGGAAACCGTGAAGATGGAAAATTTTATACCTTGGCTTGTGATTTATTTCCTTGTTTATTATCCAGGTTTGCAATTAAGCCTAGCCTATTTGATAAATCATTAGTTAAGACCTTTGGTGTTTCGTTACTACTAGCCAATTGATTTGATACTCTGTTGAAACATACTAATTAAATTGCAAACAAATATTTCTCTTTCCATTTTCCAAGACGAGTAAAGGAAGAAATTACTTGCAGTATAACGAAAAATGCATTGATTAAGTCAAAAAAAAAAGTTCAAAGGAATAATATTCCTTCAAGGAATATTTGACATTTTGGTGAAGCAAAATCAAGCACAAATTTTAAATTTTGATATACGCATGCCTTTTCTGCTATCTTTATAGTAATATTTTACAACCTGGAGGATTTGAAGTCCAGATTTTCTGAAGAGGATTTAATATATACACCGACAATGCAAATAATTTATATACTATATTTTAGGGGTGTACAAACCGAACCCAAAAACCATACCAAACTGAAAAGTCAAACCGAACCGATTAAAAAACCCCGACTAAGCTTGGTTTGATTTGGTTTGGTATTGAGTAAAAAACCCGAACCAAACCGACATATAAATGTATAAGTTTTATATATATACGTTTAAGATTTTATATATAATTTTCTTTAAAAATTATTTAGAAATATTTGAGATTCTATTATGGGATAAAATATTTAATAGAATATGAAGTGCTCCATATTTATTAACCTTAAATAATGGATTGTATGATCACTTTCTTATCAAATGTTACTGAAATGCGTCAATCTCTTTTTGTTCTTCCTTATTCATATGTCAAGATATATTAAATTTTTATATTTTTTTTGAATTTGAAGTGGTTATTATTATTTAGGTATCATATTGATTTCTATGTTTAATTACTAAATTCAATTAACCTTGAAAGTGCACATCAACGAAAAGTTATTGTGAAACGACTAAAAAAATAATTATCATGTCTTACTAAAAAAATTCTCCCATAAAAATATTTTAATAGATAATATATTTGTAATTTTTTAAATTTTTACTAAACATATATTTACTTATAAAAAATTTAACAAAGTAAGATTAAAATAATATTTAATAACAAAAAACCCGAAAAACACGACAAAACCGAACCAATCCGAACCGATATAGTTGGTTTGGTTTGGTTTGGTTTTGATAAAAATCGAACCAATCCGGTCCGATCCATGTAGTGATGTACACCCCTACTATATTTTAACATATTTAACAGATAACTTGCTCAGCTATGTTTAACATATATATATGCTTCTGATCCAGTGTTTGGCAGATCCTCTCAGAGCTCAATACAATGGAGGAATAGTCGTGAATCCAGACATGAATGAGGGACTAAAGGGCTGGAGTAAATCTGGATTTGCAAATATGGCCACTAGGATGTCCAGCAGTACTAATAACACTTTCATTGCGGCTACCAACAGGAAAGGAGCCGTTCATGGTTTTACCCAAAAATATTTCTTGCAAAAGGATACTCACTACGTAACTTCAGGTATTTTCGCATACGGCGTACACAAGGATTTTGCCCAACTGTTTGTTTTAATTTTGACCATTATTTTCAAGCCGTGTCGTCGATGTAGCATATATATTATAGGAGATGGTTGTTACTGATCGGTCAAAATGTATATGTATTGAAATTCAATTGCAGCTTGGGTACAAGTGAGCCAAGGAGACATGATTCACGTAGCTCTTGCATTCGGAACAGCATTTGGCATCCAACGTAGTGGATGGGCTATTGCTCGTTCTGGTTGCTGGTCTATGCTAAAAGGTGGTTTTGTGCTCAATATTTCTGGTCCTGTCGAGCTATATCTTGAAGTGAGTTTTCACTTTTTCATAATTATTAGTCATTGTTCATATTCTATAACCATACTTAAACAGAATAAAATGTACTAGCTAGTACTATTATGTTTTCAAACACAAAATTCTGATTGTTGGACCTAATTTGTTTATTTTCACTTAATTCCCTTGTCTGTTCCTAGGCAAACAACACAGTCGTTGAGCTATGGGCAGATAGCATATCAGTAAAGCCATTTTCTCTAGATGAGTGGAAATTTCATCAAGATCAAAGCACTGAGAAGGTGAATGAAATTAAATATTATACATCTCACTGAACCGTTAATTAATTGAAAACACTCTCTCTCTATATATATAAAAAAAATATTACGTAGCAAACTTGTGACTGCTTTAATCCTATATATATAAATATGAAGGAGAATAACTTAACTAGTTCTTACGATATGTTTAATTTTATTTCACGAGATTTCTCATTTAAAATGAATTTAATTTATATATATTGACAATAATATAATTTTTTTTATGCTGTCAATGATTTTAACATATTATAGCATGTTACAATCTTATTATAGGTTGCATGTATTATCTTGTAACTTTTCTCATAGTATTAAAAACAATTAGTTTATGTAAGCTAAATTCTAAAAAATCACTAGAAAATGCCGCAGGTACGCAAAGCTAGAGTGAAAATCCAAGCAGTGGATTCTCAAGGCCAACCATTACCAAACGCAACTGTCTCCCTGGCACAACAAAAGAACAATTTCCCGTTTGGCAATGCAATAAGCCAACACATCCTAAACAACAAAGCCTACCAAGATTGGTTTACTTCAAGATTTAAATACACAGTTTTCGAAAACGAAATGAAATGGTACGCCAACGAGAAAATCCCCGGCCAACTAGACTACAACGTAGCTGATGCTATGCTTAGTCTTGTCCAAAAATATAACATTAAAGTCCGCGGCCACAATGTCTTTTGGGATAATCCTCAGAATATGCCCTCATGGGCGCGTTATCTTTCACCAGCACAGTTATCCGCAGCTGCATCAAGAAGGATAAATTCAGTGATGAATAGATATTTAGGCCAACTTATTCATTGGGATGTTGTGAATGAAAATGTCCACTTCTCGTTCTTAGAGCAGATGCTAGGGAAGAATGCGTCTGCTGTTTACTACAAAAAGGCTAATGAAATTGATAGCAAGGCAATTCCGTTCTTGAATGAATTCAATACGCTTGAACATGGATTTGATGGAACTTCAACTCCAGCTAAGTACCTAGAAAAGATTAAAGAGGTTCGATCCCATGGTTACAATGGCCCTTTAGGCATTGGACTCCAGGGACATTTTGTCACCCCAAATTTGCCTTATATAAGATCTTCTCTTGATATGCTTGCTTCAGCTGGATTGCCAATTTGGATCACCGAGTTAGATGCTGCAAATACCACCAACCAGGTAATCTTCCTTAATTATTGAGTTTGAAAGGGAAAAAAACAATTACAATATAAAAAAGGGTTTGGATTTAGGAACTGAACATATCTATATCGTAATTGAAGCTTCACTTTTTCATGGGGAATATGAAGTTGAAATCAGCCATCCTCAAGTAACATATAATACCTCTGTGGCCGTGAGATTGTTTTTAAAAGAAGTTTTAATGTGGGTATGTGTATCAATTGATGCACAAAACAGTATCTCCGAATCCCATAGTCTAAGCGTGAAATTATTTATCTTGTAGCTGAATTAAGAAAGAAACATACTCTATATTTCCCAGATTGATAAAAATTACTCTAAAAGTTGTTGCCATTTTAACTTTCTATTATCACCGTCATCACATCTCACTAGCTACGATTAAGTAATTCCATGGTAACACTATAAAGTTTAAAGAGATAATTTTTTAGGGGTTTTTTTTTGTGGGGGGGGGGGGGGGAGGGAGGGGGGGTAGGAGCTAGTCCGTGAATATGAGAGGAGGGCTTTTGGTGAAAAAAGCCCAATTTGAACCCTACACTACTTAACTAAAAATGAAAGTTATATAGTAGAGTCCATTATTTAAATGGTTACTCAATTATCCGAAATTATCTAGTAAAGTCATCTTTCTTTTGTTTATAACAGAAAAATCACTTAATTATGCCTATAACACTCAGAATGTCACTCGACCAGATTTCTCAAACTTTTGATTGTCAAATACCTATTTTACCCTCTAAATTATCAACTTTTATCTTTTTTTAATATTATGATTTTTTTCTCTTTTTAATCTACATTATGGACTTACCTAAAGAACAAATAAATTTATTTTTAAAATAAAAAAAGTTTTCTAGCATAAATAATATCGAAATAATAATATAATTGAGCATAATTTTCAAGAATATATAATGCATATTATAATAATATCTTTATTTTAAATAATTATTTTTTATATTACGTTGATAGAATATATATATTTTAAAACATTTATTTTCTTTCATTCTCAATTATGTAAATAAATTTTGAGTTTTCATTATTAATATAAAAAATATCATTACTAATAAATTATTCTGATTAATATTTTTACTATTCTCAACATTTTATTATTCTAACATTATACATGCTTAAATACTATTTTTATCTTTTTAATTTATAAATAAAATTTATTTATTCTATAAGTAAAACCATAATATAAATTAAAAGAGAAAAAAGTTATAATATTAATTTTTTTTAAAATAAAAATAAAAAGAAGACAAACGTTGATAATTTAGAAGGTAAATAGATATATGGTAATTGATGGTAGGCTAGGAACACGTATTTTAGCCGCATTTTGCACACTAATTCACTATACTTTACTTGTGTTTGAGCTTTAATTGATAGTGTTTTACACTTATTGTGTGTTTTATGCTTTGTAGGAGATGATGCCGAGTTAAGAAGATATTCTGGAGCTAAATCGGATAATTTGGAGCTTTGAAATCTGAATAAAAATCCAAAGAATTAAATCGGGATCGCGTCCGGGGCTCGTGGACCGGCGTTGGATACGAAAGTTGGAAGAAAGAGCAAGGGCTAGAGCAAAAAAAAGTACTAGTGTGTCGCATAAGGCGTGGCATTAAGCGTCGCACTAGTACAAAAATTCGTTAGACAAGCTAAGCTCAGAGAGTTTACAACCGAGCAAAATACACTAATGATACGCACCCTACGTAGCATAGTGCGACGCATGAAGTGTAAAAAGTTTGTAGGTTTTTCCACTTCAGCTCAAAGAGGGTAGTTTCATCCGGGTTCGTTCCTACTTGGTATCAATACACTAGAAGCACGTTTTTGAGAGGACTTTTGACATACTTTCGACCTAAGGAAGCTAAGGATGAGTTGGAAGAACACAAGCACAAGGATTTCATCATTCCTTCCTCACTCAAGACCCGAGTTTGGACCGAATCTATGTTTTTCTATACTTTAATTATATTTGTGATGAATTTCTCCATGTCTATGAAGTAGTTTCCTTTAGGGTTTGATGGATTTAGTGTATTGATGATTGTTTGTAAATTATAACTCTAGATTTATGTATTGAATTGTTATGGAAGATTTAATTGTTGTATCTATATTCACTAGTTCATATAATCGAGAGAGGCATAACTTGTGATATCTTTGCATTATATTGTTGGTTGAGTTTATAGATTCTTCTAAGTATTCGAAAGAGGCTAGTTGAATCATTGATTAAACCTGGTTAGGAGAGTAATCGAAATAAATTTTTCTAAAGACCAATCTACTACGCATTCTTGCATATCTTCACAGTGCTTAATTTGGTTCGTCTCGTGAGGTTAAGGTTTAAAAGAGAGAGAAGTTTCTGCTGAACGTTTGAACCAATAAGTGAGTGAATTCGAGAGACTCACTTGAATATTAGAAGTGAACTATCTAGAGTTAGATCGCGAACAATTATCTTGCACCTATCCTATCAAAACCCTACCTTATCCCATTGATAACCTTATTTGCTTATTCCTTGTCTTGATAGTCACTAGTCAATAGCTTTAGATTCTTAATTAATTTTAATTATGAATCATATATATCTCAAATGTTGATCCACCTGGATAGCAATCAAGCTAGAAGCTATGAGAATACTGTTTAAATCCAATCTTTGTGGATACGATATTATACTATAATATCTTTGATTAGCGAGCATAATTTAAGTGTATTTTGCGCTCATCAAAATTTGGCCTCGTTGCCGGAGATTGGAAATCAATAGTGTTCAAAATAGTTTTTGGTGCTAATTCAGTAATTTATTTTTTTTATTTTTTTTATTTTTTATTCTTCATGGGTTTCCTCTTCCGTGTACAGGAAACATATTGACTCCTTTGGTGTATGACTCGATCTTCTTCAAAGGAATTGATTCCATACAACCCAGAGGTAGAAAAGAGTCTGCAAAAGTTGAGGAAAGAGAAAGAACTCACCGGAAAGTTCTTGGGGAAGCCTTTAACCCAAGAACACATGGCTAATCACGGTGAAGATGAGGCAAATCTGGCTGCAAGAGAAGCAACACAACAATGAGAAGAAGCTACAAGGATAGTAGCTGAGGCAACCCGTAGAGCTGCTGATGAGACTGTCAACGATGATGGGGGTCGAAGGTTCAATCTGAATCGACCCTTGATTGAAGATCCATCCGAGAATGCGGTACCCAGGCCTGGTAGAGCATTGGGTGATTATACTAGACTAGTCTACAATCATGGATTGTCCAGTGTTAGACCTCCACCAGTAGCAATGGATAACTTCGAGTTGAAGCAAGGCTTGCTTCAAACAATCCAAAATAACTGCATTTTCAGAGGAAAGGTGAACGAAGATCCTAACACTCACTTGATGGACTTTGAAAAAATAATGAACACCTTCCCAATACAATGGAGTATCAAAGGATGCGGTCTACTTAAGGACATTCCCGTTTTCACTGAAGGATAACACGAAGCACTGGCTTCGTAGCTTACCAACAGGGTCGATCAGGACATGGGAAGATATGACTAGAAAGTTTCTTGATAAATAATTCTTAGCTGCAAAAACAGTGAAGTTCAGAAGGGAAATTCACAACTTTTGCCAGATGGATACCGAAACAGTTTTCGAGTCTTGGGAAAGATTCAACAAGATAGTGAGGAAGTGTCAACATAATGGGATTGAATTGAGGATGCATCTCCAAGAGTTTTGGGATGGACTAACACCTCCCTCACGATGAACTCTGAACACTGCAGTTGGAGGTCCTTTAATGAAGAAGACTCCTGAGGAGATTGTGTCAATACTTGATGAGCTCTCTGAAGATGCTAACCAATGGCCTTCTGAGAGCAATTATAGAAGAAAATCAGTTGGGGTTCCTCAAGTAGATTCCAATACAGTGGTGCAAGCCCAACTAGATGCCATGGCCAAAGAGATAAGAAAACTGACCTTAGCCAAGATCCAGAGTCAACCATCACTTGTTTATGATTTCTATGGAAAAAGTCATCCAACGTATGAGTGTCAGGCCGTAGCTATAGATAAAGTGGTAAATTATGTGAGAAGTTTTGATATAGGCAACTACCAGAGTGGTAATAATTTCAATCCTATGGGACAGAGACACCCAGGCTTTTCGTGGAACTCACAAAATGGTAGCTAGGACTCATGACAACAAAATAACTCTAGATTTCAAGGACAATGAGCTCCGAGTTTTCAAAATCAGCAGAGGCAGCAATATCAGCCTCCACAGTCTAATCGGTCTAGCATGAAAGATCTAATGAAGGCTTTCATTATCAAAACATATGAGAGGCTTGATGTCTATGGTGCATCTATCAAAGAACTGGGCATATCTTTTCGAAACCTGGAAAGACAGGTTGGGAAACTAGCTACTCTAATATTTGAGAGGGTCTTACGAATGCTCCCGAATGATACAGAAAGAAATTCCAAAGAAATAGTGAATGTTGTAACGTTGAGAAGTGGGCAAGTGTTGAAAGATCTCACCCCAACCCAGAAAGATATGAGACTTGAAAAGGAAAGTGGGTAGTAACTAAAAAGTGATGTTGATAAGAAGAAGAAATGCTATATAGAAGCTAAGAAAAAGAAGAAGGGAGAAAACTCGAGCAGGGAGGAACCGTAGGAGAGCAAGCATATGCATGCTTTACCTTTTCCCCAAAAGCTAAGTAGAGAAAAGCCGGACAAGCAGTCTGAAGATTTCTGGATGTGCTGAAACAGGTTCATGTAAACTTACCATTCACAGAAGTGCTTTCACAGATGCCTGCTTATGCTAAATTCTTGAAAGAGATCCTTACGAAGAAGAAGAAAATAGAGGAGACCTCAGTGGTCAAGCTCACCGAGCATTGCAATGCGATATTGCAAAATAAACTCCCATAAAAATGTGGAGATCCAGGAAGTTTTACTATACTTTTCTCTTTAGGAACTATTAATTTTGATAAATCCTTATGTGATTCAGGTGCTTCAATTAATTTAATGCCTCTATCTATCTATAGAAAAATATAGAAGGAGATTGGAGAGATAAGGTCTGCACCCATATCTTTGCAACTGGTAGACCAAACGACTATAACACCCGAGGGGATAGTGGAAGATGTAATAGTTCGGGTGGATAAGTTTATATTTTCTGTGGATTTTATAGTGGTGAATATGGAGGAAAACAAGAAGGTCTCTCTCATCCTAGGAAGATCATTTTTAGCAAAGGGTAGAGCTATATTAGATATACACGAGAGAAAACTCATGCTTAGAGTTGGTGAGGAGACTGTGACTTTTAAGATGGATGTTGCAAATGGGGCACAAAAGGACAAACCAGTTGCGAGTGTTGAGTGAAAGTTAAAGGGATCGAAAGAGAAGGCTGCGGTGAGCGAGAAAGATAAGTGTGGAGTGTACCCAAAAAAGGCCGAGAAGAAGTTGTCCGCATGGATGTGTGCATTAGTCTGGGCGCGAGAAATGGAGTCCGACTTTGACTCAGACCCCGACTAGATGATCATGGAAGTTTATTTTACCTTATGTTTTTTTTATTGTGTGCCATGAGGACATGCCACAACTTAAAGTGTGGGGTGGGAGATATTTGTATGTATGTATATATGTATGTATGTATGTATGTATGTGTGTGTGTATGTATGTGTGTGTGTGTGTGTGTGTATTAGTTTTCCTTTTTGTTAGTTGTAGGAGTTAGAGATAGAAAAGTTAACTTTTTTTTAAGTTTTCGATTTTTTCCAATGAAGGATATCATCGACGGGTTTCTTGAGGGATTAAAGTCGAAGGAAAAAGAACAAAAAGATTTTCTTTTGATTTATTTTATTTTTTTCGTAGGTAGTGTAATAATTCCCCTTTGGTTTATCTTTATGCCGCGGTTATTTTTCAAGGGTTTTTCTAGAATCAGGTGTAGTTATTCTTTCTTTTATTAGGAGTAGTATAGTCTTGTGCTATGTATTGAATGGAGATGACTTTTCTTGACTTTGTTGTATCTTGAGAGAAAAGAGTGCCTTATTTGTGACGCCTAGGCTCAGTTCTTGACTCCTAAATAAGCACCTTAAATTGTGTGATTGCAACTTTGCTTAACTATTTTGACTAGAGAGTCGGGATAGATCCGATCCTAAGTGAGTTATGTGCCAATGTATGAGTGAGGTTTTTGTTGTAATTTTGTGCATTTAAGTGATGTCTAGAACTTGTCCCGTGTGTTTGCAAAGCGAAATGGTAGTCTTGTTCAGTCTAGGAAGTGATATAGACATTTCTTTGTTGAGACAATTATATGTCTGTGACCCGCCTAATTGTTGTGTATCCTAGTTAATCCCGTTGAGCCCGTAATCCTATTACTTTGGCAACCACACTGCAAGCCTGATCCACTTTGTTTGAATTAACAATATGTTTGAACTTTTTATCTCTCTTGAGCACTTAATATATTTATGAGCTTGTTAAAAGCTAAGTGGATGTATGGTTGGGGTTTTGAGTGGAACTACATAGAAGGAAAAAGTGCACTATTTGAAATAAATTATTGTGAGAGCCACTTGTAGGGAATTGAAAAAATAAGAGGACAAAATCAGAATCTAGAAAAAGAAAAAAAATATTGGTGTGTATATATTCTAAAGAAAATTATTCTTTGCTAGTGGTAAATCTTGCTTTGTCTGTGCTTAAAGAAATTGGGAGCTTGGTGCTATTATGAATGAAGGTTGGGATTTGGTTCAACATAGGTGTGGGGTTTGAATTGTTAATTTATATGTATTAAAGTGCTTAGGGAGGTGTAGGCATTATATCTAAATGTATCCTACCCATCCCGCGGCCTACATTACAACCAAATAAAGTCCTACTTAATCCTTGATTGAATGGGCTCAATTAGTAGAGTATTACACTACGGGCAAGCCTATGGTACGTCTCTTGTGGCATATGTGTCACACCCCCTTTTACCCCGAAAAGATATGTGTTTTATGGATTACATGTTAAAGAGTTTTTGCAATTAAAGTGACAAACTTGAGTAGAGATTATTTTATTTAAAGAGTCGCTATTTGAAATTGATTTTTTTTTTCTGGTGTTCCAAGTCACCTTTTATTTGAATCCCTAGTCAAAGGAAGGTTTGACTCTATTTTATCGGTCTGCGAAACCAAAGTTCGGGTAAGAAATTCTGTTAACCGGGGAGAAGATGTAAGGTATTTCCCGAGCCCGTAGTTCTAGCACGGTCGCTTTATTGACTTAAACTTGGCCTGAATTAATTTTGGACAAACTGTGATTTATAAGATTTTCATGTTTTACTTATCCGCTTTTATTGCTTGATTATTGAAAAAACTGAAGAATTTTTGAATGATAAGATGTCATAACGATACTACGCAAGCGAATGCGTGATCGAGACGAAATTTATTAATTTTATCATAATAGTGCTACGCAAGAAAATTCGCAGTCATGACAAAGGATTATTAGCACGTTAATATTATTATTATTATTTTTGGAAAAAAAGTTACTACAATTGTGCTTTGAGAAAATTAATTTTTAAAATTAATATAAAATTACTATCATGCTACGCAAGCGAATATGCGGTTAGCCAAGGATTGATTAAATTAGAAATTAATTAAAGCTATTAGATACGGTATGTGATTATTGAATTTATTTATTGAATATTAAATATCACTATACGCAAGCAAATCTGTGAGCGAAAATGTTAAAACGCGTCTACTAATTGTCTAACATTTAAATTAATTACTAAGGTTATTAAGTTACATAGGTAATTAAGCTACATAGTTTAGAAGAAAATATGACAAATTGAAAGTTATTTGAAAAGCTGATAATTAAAAATTTGGACCAGCTTTGTTTATTGGGTTTAAAATGGCATTGGGCCACTTTCTTTGTTATTGGGGCTGCTTGGCCAATTTTGGTGCATTTACACTGCTGGCCCATTTTGGACAACTTTAACATTGGGCCAGCCCTTAACTTGTTGTAGTTAGGCCTGCAGAAATTTAGGTTTTGGCCCGGGATACTTTGAAATTGGGGTTTGCATAGACAACTATCTGAAGGCCAGATTATTGACCCAACCAATTTTACTATAGCCATTTCTACCAAGTTATGATTGCATAAACAATCACTTTATTAAGCTGTCACTTTTATCTTAATTAAGATCTAAATTAGAGTGGCATGCCAAAATTTCAGCACTAATCAATTTTCAATATTTTATACATAAAGAATTCAAAACTAACCTCCATAAACATACAAAAAAAAATGGTTTCAACTACCCACGTAAAAGAAAGTTAATATTAACTGAATTCTAGCACGTTTTCAGGCTCAATCACAATCATAATATTTATTCTTATACAAAATTGAACATATTCATGTTCCAACAATCCAAACTAAATTCAAATATTTATTACTTATGCAAGTATCTACAATATAAAGTAAAATAAATACATGGATCACAGTATTGTAAAAATATAGTCGTAGAATGAGCAAGAATAGCAGCAAAAAATAGCAACAGAAATGGCATTAAGACATCCCAGAAAACCAACAAAGATGCGTCCGGAATGTGATTTGGAGGTGGTCCGCCGCCGATGGGCATTGTTTGGCTACAACGGAGGGGCTGCGGCTCGGGAGAAAGAGAGAGTGAAAAGAGAGAGAAGAGAGAGGAAGGAGAAAAGAAATATGGGTGGAAATAGGGGCAATTTTCAGATTTTTTAGGCTTTAAATACCTAGGTAGATAGTGAATGAGATAAATTGGATCAAGATGGAATGGATGAGTAAGATTTGATCTTGCTTCATTTAGTAAAACGACGTAGTTTTATTATGAAACTACGTCATTTTGATCCGGGTCTTGGCAAGCCAACAATTGGACTGGGTCAGCCGAATTGGGCTAAAAAGTTGAGCCTGATTTGTGCATAATTCAACTGAAAAATGGCATTAATCCAAACCTTTAAACCCCTCAATAAATTAATTAATAATCTAATATTAAAGTCTATAAACACACACAATAAATCTAAAAATAATGTAATATAGGAGAAATATAAAGAGAAAAAAATAAATATTTACAACTGCCCCTATTTGCTCGAGAACACAAAGAGTTTTCATGCAAAGTAAAATGAATGCTATAGCAAATTTTGCTTGTGCGTAACTCCAATCAAAACATATTTATTTTTGAAAAACGTGACCGAACCTTGGTTCTGAGGTTGCCTACATATCCTTGGCTATAAAGTAATCAGGTTAGTGTAGTTCTGGCAATATTTTGGTAGCTAGGACTACCGGACACTGGAGTTAAGACTATTGTTGCTGCTATTGTTGCTGTTACTGTCACTTGCTGCTTACATCAAAATAAAAAGAGAAGATAACTAAATATGTCTGCAAGCTAAGATTTACAAAATTCCTATATATGTGTCTTCTAAAGTCAAATATTGATTCTTGACCTGCTCGCTTGCATTGACCTTAGATTGGATCTTGACGCCCTTTGCAGAAAAGATTATGGCTCATTATCAATTTCTTGATTTCCCAATCAGCATTTGAGAAAATGAAACTTGAGAAGATGGGCTACTAACACATTATCAAAGCTAACTACTAGTATCTTGTGATCGAACGACTTCTCTCTTCTGATGAGAAACTTAAACTGCAAGCTTCAATCGTCACTTGTACTTAAGGCAGGGCCTGCAGTCCCATCAAAAACGAACAAAACGAACAAAATTTCTCTGCCCCAGTTTGGACTAGGAAAATTTTGTGAGTTGTTAGAGAAAGCTATAAACTATCTAACTTGTTGAAAGGAAGACAAAGACAACAGTATAACCTAGCTATGTGAGGATATGTAACCACGGGCTAGTATCATGTGTTACCAAAAGGAAATATAACCAAGTGTTGGTACCCTGTATTACTAAAAGGAATGTAACCAAGGGTTGGTACCCTATATTACTGAAAGAATGTAACCAGGAGTTGGTACCCTGTTTTACTGAGGAGGAATCTAACTAGGGGTTTGTGCCCTGTATCATTAAGGAGAAATGTAACCAGGGGTTGGTACCTTGTATAACCGAAAGGAATGTAACCAGGGGTTAGCGCCTTGTATCACTAAGGATAAATGTAACCAGGGGTTGGTACCCTGTATTAATGAACGTAATGTAACCAGGGGTTGGTACCCTGCATTACTGAAAGAAATATAACCAGGGGTTAGTACCCTATATTACTGAACAGAATGTAACCAGGGGTTGGTACCCTGTATTATCGAAAGGAATGTAACTAGGGGTTGGTATCCTGTGTTACTGAAAAAGTGTTAAATCCATCTAGGTGAAAAAGGTTATACCTGAGTTGAGCTACGTAAAATAGCCTGAATGAAGAGTACTTCTACCCGGAAATATGAGCTGGATCTCCCTAGGCGAAAAGGTTCTACCTGGGTTAAGCTACGTAAAACAAACCCGAGTGAAGAGTACTTCTACCCGAAAATATGACCTGGATCCCCCTAAGTAAAAATGTTCTACCTGGATTAAACTATGTAAAACAAGCGTGAGCAAAGAGTACTTCTACTCGGAAATATGAGATGGATCCCCTAGACGAAAAGGTACTACATGGGTTAAGCTACGTAAAACAACCTGAGCGAAGAGTACTTCTAACTGGAAATATGAGCTGGATCCCAATAGGCGAAAAGGTTCCACCTGGGTTAAGCTACGAAAGTGGTCTATATGAACAGTAGTGATGCATGCTAAAAATAAAAGAAAATGGAGATTTTGCGGAAACTTGCCTTTGGTGACATTTGTCCTTTAAGAATCACCATTCTGCATTGCTTTGTTACTGCTTCAAATAAAGAAAAATTGTGAGTTTTAAAAGTGGTGGACGGTTTGTGGCCATGATGTCTTTGGCAGCTTGGTTTTATGCCCATTCGCTTCTCGAAGACTGATTGCATTGGTAGTTGGCTACACTGTTGTTTAACTATTTTGACTAGAGAGTCGGGATAGATCCGATCCTAAGTGAGTTATGTGCCAATGTATGAGTGAGGGTTTTGTTGATATTTTGTGCATTTTAGTGATGTCTAGAAACTTGCCCCGTGTGTTTGCAAAGCGAAATAGTAGTTTTGTTCAGTTTAGGAAGTGATATAGATATTTTTTTGTTGATTCAATTATATGTCTATGACCCGCATAATTGTTGTGTATCCTTGTTAACCCTGTTGAGGCCGTGATCCTATTTCTTTGGAAACCACACTGCAAGCCTGATCTACTTTTTTTGAATTAACTATCTGTTTGAACTTTTTACTTCTTTTGAGCACTTAATATATTTATGATCTTGTTAGAAACTAAGTGGATGTATGATTGAGTTTTTGAGTGGAACTATAGAGAAGGAAAAAGGTGCACTATTTGAAAAAAATTGTCGTGAGAGCCATTTGTAAGGAATTGAAAAAAAGAAAGGACAAAATCAGAATCTAGAAAAAAAAAAAATTGGTGTGTATATATTATAAAGAATATTATTCCTTGCTAGTAGTAAATCTTACTTTGTTTGTGCTTAAATAAATTGGGAGCTTGGTGCTATTATGAATGAAGGTTGGGGTTTGGTTCAACATAGGTGTGGGGTTTGAATTGTTAATTTATATGTATTAAAGTGCTTAGGGAGGTGTATGCATTATATCTAAATGTATCCTACTCATCCCGCAACCTACATTACAATCAAATAAAGTCCTACTTGATCCTTGACTGAATGAGCTCAATTAGTAGAGTATTACACTACGGGCAAGCCTATGGAATGCCTCTTGTGGAATATGTGTCACACCCCCTTTTACCCCGAAAAGATATGTGTTTTATGGATTACAGGTTAAAGAGTTTTTGCAATTAAAGTGATAAACTTGAGTAGGGATTATTTTATTTAAAGAGTCGCCATTTGGAATTGATTTTTTTTTCTGGTGTTCCAAGTTACCTTTTATTTGAATCCCTAGTCAAAGGAAGATTTGACTCTATTTTTATCGGTCTGCGAAACCGAAGTTCAGGTAAGGAATTCTGTTGATCGGGGAGAAGGTGTAAGGCATTTTCCGAGCCCCGTGGTACTAGCACGGTCACTTTATTGACTTAAACTTGGCCTAAATTAATTTTGGATAAACAGTGTTTTATAAGATTTTCATATTTTATTTATCTGCTTTTATTGCTTGATTATTGAAAAAATTGAAGAATTTTTGAATGATAAGATGTCATAACCACACTACGCAAGCAAATACGTGATCGTGACAAAAGTAATTAATTTTGTCATAATAGTGCTACGCAAGCGAATCCGCAGTCATAGCAAAGATTATTAGATCGTTAATATTATTATTATTTTTTTGAAAGAAAAATTATTACAATTGTGCTTTGAGAAAATTAAGTTTTAAAATTAATACAAAATTACTATCATGCTATGCTAGCGAATATGCGGTTAGTCAAGGATTGATTAAATTATAAATTAATTAAAGTTATTAGATACTGTATATGATTATTGAATTTATTTATTGAATATTAAATATCACAATACGCAAGCGAATCTGTGAGCGAAAAGGTTAAAACGCGCCTACTAATTGCCTAGCGTTTAAATTAATTACTAAGGTTATTAAGTTATATAGGTAATTATGCTATATAGTTTAGAAGGAAATATGACAAATTAAAAATTATTTGAAAAGCTGATAATTGGAAATTTGGACCAGCTTTGTTTATTGGGTTTAAAATGGCATTAGGATACTTTCTTTGTTATTGGGCTGCTGGGCCAATTTTGGTGCATTTACACTGCTGGCCCATTTTGGACAACTTTAACATTGGGCTAGCCCTTAACTTGTTATAGTTGGGCCTACAGAAATATAGGTTTTGGCCCAAAATACTTTAAAATTGGGGTTTGCATAGACAACCACCTGTAGGCCAGATTATTGACTGAACCAATTTTACTATAGCCATTTCTACCTAGTTATGATTGCATAAATAATCACTTTATTAAAATGCCACTTTTATCTTAATTAAGATCTAAATTAGAGTGGCAGGCCAAAAATCCAGCACTAATCAATTTTCAATATTTTAAACATAAAGCATTCAAAACTAACCTCCATAAACATACAAAAAAATGGTTTCAACTACCCATGTAAAAGAAAGTTAATGTTAACTGACTTCTACCACGTTTCTAGGCTCAATCACAATCATAATATTTATTCTTAGACAAAATTAAACATATTCATGTTCCAACAATCCAAACTAAATTCAAATCTTTATTAGTTCTAAAAGTATCTGCAATACAAAGTAAAAACAATGCCTAGATCGTAGAATTTTAAAATTACAGCCGTAGAACGAGCAAGAATAGCAGCAAAAAACAGCAGTAAAAATGGCGTTAAGACATCCCAGAAAACCAACAATGATGCTTGAAACTAGTGGCTAAACAAGTTCACAAATTGCCTGAAGAGTCTTTCTATTTTTTCTTAAAGGTTTTGCACCCCAAGAGACACTCACAAAGCTCACAATTTTCACCTACTAAAAATGATTTTACTGGAATGTTTCTCTCAAAATTCTCTCTTTTTTTCCAGTCAGTAGAGATCTCCATGCTACTCGAAAGATGTATGTTTTTTATAGGAGAAAAACCATGCATTTCATGATTAAAAAATTGTCTCCTTATTTTTGGACAGATTTTTCAATAAGATATGCTCTAAAATTCAAAAGGCAAGACTTTCGAGTTCAATCTTGTCAAAAAGAGAGTATTCCAAACAAAATCTTCTCTTCACTATTCAAAGAAAGACTTTTGTTCATAAAACTGTCCAAAAGTATATATTTTCTTACCAAACAATTGACTTTTGAGTTTTGTACTCAAAAGGTCTCCGAAGTAGTAAATAAGAAACCAAACAAGTGAAGAGAGAGAGAGAGAAGAGAGAGAAAGGAGAAAAGAAATATGGGTGGAAATGGGGGCAACTTTCAGATTTTTGAGGCTTTAAATACCTAGGCAAATAGTGAATGAGAGCCATTTGATCAAGATGGAATGGATGGGTAAGATTTGATCTTGCTTCATTTAGTGAAAAGACGTAGTTTTATTATGAAACTACGTCGTTTTGATCCGGATTTTGGCAAGCCAACAATTGTACTGGGTCGGCCGAATTGGGCTAAAAAATTGGGCCTGATTTGTGCATAACTCAACTGAAAAATGGCATTAATCCAAACCTTTAAACCTCTTAATAAATTAATAAATAATCTAATGCTAAAGTCTATAAATACACACAATAAACTAAAAACAATGTAATGTAGGAGAAATATAAAGAGCAAAAAATATATATTTACAGCTGCCCCTATTTTCTCGAGAACACGAAGAGTTTTCGTGCAAAGCAAAATGAATGCCATAGCAAATTTTGCTTGTGCGTAGCTCCAATGAAAGCATAATTTTTTTTGAAAAACGTGACCGAACCTTGGTTCCGAGGTTGCCTACATATCCTTGGCTATAAAGTAATCAGGTTAGTGTAGTTCTGGCAAGATTTTGGTAGCTAGGACTACCGGACACTGGAGTTAAGACTGTTGTCGTTGCTGTTGTTGCTGTTACTGTCACCTGCTGCTTACATCAAAAGAAAGAGAGAAGATATCTAAATATGTCTGCAAGCTAAGATTTACAAAATTCCTATCTATGTGTCTTCTGAAGTCAAATATTGATTCTTGACCTGCTCGCTTGTGTTGACCTTAGATTGGATCTTAACGCCCTTTGAAGAAACGATTATGGCTCATTATCAATTTCTTGATTTCCCGATCAGCATTTGAGAAAATGAAACTTGAGAAGATGGGCTACTGACACATTATCAAAGCTAACTTCAAGTATCTTGTGATCGAACGACTTCTCTCTTCTTATGAGAAATTGAAACTGCAAGCTACCTGCTCGCTTGCGTTGACCTTAGATTGGATCTTGACGCCCTTTGAAGAAACGATTATGGCTCATTATCAATTGCTTGATTTCCCGATCAGCATTTGAGAAAATGAAACTTGAGAAGATTGGCTACTGTCACATTATCAAAGCTAACTCCAAGTATCTTGTGATCGAACGACTTCTCTCTTCTTATGAGAAATTGAAACTGCAAGCTTCAATTGTCACTTGTGCTTAAGGCAGTGCCTGCAAACCCATCAAAACGAACAAAACGAACAAAATTTCTCTTCCCCAGTTTGGACTAGGGAAATTTTGTGAGTTGTTAGAGAAAGCTATAAACTATCTAACTTATTGAAAGGAAGACAAAGACAACAGTATAACCTAGCTATGTGAGGATTTGCAACCACGGGCTAGTACCATGTGTTACCAAAAGGAAATGTAACTAGGGGTTAGAACCCTGCATTACTGAATGGAATGTAACCAGGGGTTGGTACCCTGTTTTACTGAGGAGGAATCTAACAAGGGGTTTGCGCCCTGTATCACTAAGGAGAAATGTAACCAGGGGTTGGTAACCTCTACAACCAAAAGGAATGTAACCAGGGGTTGGCACCCTATATCACTAAGGAGAAATATAACCAGGGGTTGGTACCCTGTATTACTGAACAGAATGTAACCAGGGGTTGGTACCCTGCATTATTGAAAGAAATATAACCAGGGATTGGTACCCTGTATTACGGAATGGAATGTAACCAAGGGGTGGTACCCTATATAACCGAAAGGAATGTAACAAGTGGTTGGTACCCTGTGTTACTGAAAAAGTGCTGAATCCATCTAGGTGAATAAGGTTTTACCTGAGTTGAGCTACGTAAAATAGCCTGAGCGAAGAGTACTTCTACTCGGAAATATGAGCTGGATCCCCCTAGGCGAAAAGTTTCTACCTGGGTTAAGCTACGTAAAACAAACCCGAGTGAAGAGTACTTCTACCCGGAAATATAAGCTGGATCCCCCTAGGCGAAAAGGTTCTACCTCGGTTAGGCTATGTAAAACAAGCCTGAGCGAAGAGTACTTCTACTCGAAAATATGAGCTGGATCCCCTTAGACGAAAAGGTTCTACCTGGGTTAAGATACGTAAAATAACCTGAGCGAAGAGTACTTCTACCCGGAAATATGAGCTGGATCCCCCTAGGCGAAAAGGTTCCACCTTGGTTAAGCTACTATGATGACCCAAAATGTCATCTTTAAATCTTATAACTAATTTTGTGCTCTAAGACCTCGAAAAACACTATTTATCATTTTCTCGACTTGCGTGCGCAGTCCATAAAATTTTTCGGAAAGTTTTTATGTGAAATATGGATTAAAATATGAATTAGAGCTTTAAAACTCAATTGAGTTGACTTCGGTCAACATTTTGAGCAAACGGACTTGGATCAGTATTTTGACAGTTCCAGTAGGTCCGTATCGTGATTTGGGACTTGGACGTATGCCCAGAATCAAATTCCGAGGTCCCTAGCTCGAGATATGGAATTTTGATGAAAAATTAAAAGTTTAAGTTCAAATAATGACCGGATATCAAATTATGTGCAAACGACCCCGGAATAGAATTTTGATGATTCCAACGCATCCGTATGGTGATTTTGGACTTAGGAGCGTGATCGAAATTTTATTTGAAAGTCCGTAGTGGAATTAGGCTTGAAATGCCAAAAGTTGAATTTTTGGGAAGTTTGACCGGGGGGTTGACTTTTTGATATCGAGGTCGGAATCCGATTCTAGAAATTGGAATAGGTCTGTTATGTCATTTATGACTTGTGTGCAAAATTTGAAGTCATTCCGAATTGATTTGATGTGTTTTAACACAAGATATAGAATTTGAAAGTTCAAAGTTAATAGATTTTTATTTGAGGTGAGATTCGCCGTTTTGATGTTGTTTGATGTGGTTTGAAGCCTCGACTAAGTTCGTATTGTATTTTTGGACATGTTGGTATAATTGGTTAGGGTCCTTAGGCTCGGGTGGATTTTGGAAGGCAAACGGAATGGATTTCGGACAAAGAGGGTTGCTAGAAATTTCTGTTGCAGAGCTGTTCGCCAGAAATTTCTGGTGCGTGGAGCCAATTTTGGAAGCTTATACATCGCAATCTATAAATAATATGAAAATGTTTAAAACTTCAAAGTTGTAGACCTCTGATTCTAGTTTCCAGAAAGTTAAACTATTCATTATTTGGAAATTTGTACAGAAAGTTATGATGGATTGAATAAAGGATGGTAGAGCAGTTTCGT